>NW_027466061.1:6102500-6105000 GCF_046127955.1 Nelusetta ayraudi
GAAATTTGGAGCACCAGAGGCTTTTGATGCAACATCGATTTTATGAGGAAATGTTTGCCATTTTGCGACATCAAAGACGTTTTGCAAGAACCGTCTCCTCACGTTGAACCACGACTCGTCTTAGCCTGACGGTCAGACGACGTACAACTCAATCAATCAATCAATCAACTTCTATTTGTACAGCGCTAAATCACATCCCAAGACGTCTCAAAGCGCTTTGTACAATCAGGGAAAATAGAACCAACCGGGCCCCCAGAGCAAGCAAGTGCGACAGTGGCCAGGAAAGACTCCCCTGTGGGAAGAAACCTAGAGCAGATCCGGACTCCAGAGGGCCATCATCTGCTTATGACCAGTTGGGGTGAGAAGGAAATACAAAAGGTGTAGAGAGAGAGACAGAGATAGAGACAGAAGAAGCCAACTAAACCTTCTACAATACTAACCAAAACAATATTTCCCATAATGGTTGTGGCTACGGAAGCCTGTGACGTGTAAAAAGGTGTGTGATTTCAGAACTGGTTCGAACCACGGTGCGGTCGCTTTCACACATCAACCGAACCGCACCATCCTTTGTTTGGAAGCAAACCGAGACCACCTCTCCGGCGAGGTCTTCGGGCGTATTCAAACCAGAAAAGTCCATTAGTTTGCTTTCTTTGGTCCGGATCAAAATACAATGTATCTTTTTTGGTTTGGTTCGGTTCCTTTTCACATTGCAATTTTCCCAGGATTTGACAACAAATGTGAACAAATGTGAGGAGATGTTTACCATTTTGCGACAACGAAGAACGAAGAACCGTCTCATTGCTCCACGTTGAACCACAGCTCATGTTAGCCTGACGGTCCGACGACGTGCAACTAAACGTTCTACTAAACGTTCTACTAAACATTCGACTATGCTAATTAAAACATTAAACGGCGAGATCACGGACCGGCTGTTTGCTCCGCACCAGAGTTCGCTGGTTTGTATACACACCAGCCCAAAAGGTCCGCACCAGGAACTTTTTTGGTTTACTCCGAACCAAACAGGGCAGGTGTGAATACGCCCTAAATTACGTAAAAAACAACTCCATGTGAGCAGCAGCATAATCCAGCTGAATGCGCTTCTGGAATTGACGTGTTTACTTGAAAAGCTCCTCATTACTCTGGTTTCTACACAGAAATGCAAATGCAATCAGAAGACCCAAGGCTTGCAGTCAACTTCTCAGAGTTCACAGCTCAGTAAAGGTGACGGGCACCACTCCCACTGATTGAAAACAAGGGTTCCACAGGGTGGTCTCTCTGCTGAAAAGCAAGCTCAGAGACCTTGTCACCTTCCAGTAAGGTCACTCCCTTTTGTTTATGCCAAACACGACACCAGGGTGTACACACTAAAAGACTCTCACAAGGAGAACAGGGGAAGGAACGTAATTTAAAGGAGTTGATTGTGGATATATTGTGTGTGTGTATATATATATATATATATATATATATATATATATGTAAAGCCTGCCAAAACATTCCTGGTAGACATTATTCAGTATCTTCCAGAGCTCCTGATCTCCAAGTTTGTGAGCTCTAGCCAGCATAGTGTGTGGTTTCAAATCGCTTTTCACAAACAATTTTTAAATAAATTGTTTTTGTCTTTTTTCAATTTTTTGTCTTTTACTTGTGCATTTCATTTGTTTTATGGTTTTAACTTGACTAGCTGTATTCTTTAAAATACTGTAATATTGTTATGTACTATTTCCTTTCCATTTATTTATTTTGGTGACTTTTTTTTCTTCCAAAGTGTTAGCTCCAAATATATCTGTTCTTATTGTTCTCACCCAATGTTAAGACAGAGAAACACACCCCAAATGAAATGGATTTTTGTACCATCACCTTTGCTGTTGCCCTAATTACCCCGATCCATTTTATAGTTTTATTTTGAAGGCCATTTTCTCATTTGTCTTGTCTGACTCTGCACTTCCTCCTATTGTTCTCTTGCCTTCCTTTTTGATTGCCTTTCTGAGTCCCACCTGGTCCTCGTTTAGCAGCTCCCTCCAGTGTACAGTATTTAAGGCCGTGTGCTCCTCTCTGTCCCTGTCTGTGAGCGCTTGCAGGTGCTTCCAGCCGGCAGCTGCGTGTGTGTGTGTGTGTGTGTGTGTGTGTGTGTGTGTGTGTGTGTGTGTGTGTGTGTGTGTGTGTGTGTGTGTGTGTGTGTGTGTGTGTGTGTGTGTGTGTGTGTGTGTGTGGACTGTGCTGCTTTGTTTCCATCAGTTTCTGTTCATTTTGCAATGTTGGTTTTCTACCACCAGCAAGGCATGCTCATTATTCCAGGTAAAGACTCAGCTGAATGTGTCATCAAGTAGTCCATTAGTCACCTCCCCATTAAAAGCACTCGGGTTGTTCTTTGTCATTAACCCAGTGGCCAACGTAGATCTTACTTGGGGAAAAGATCAGAAAAAAAACAAAACAAAAAAAAGACACCAAATCTGGTTTTATTTGCTCTTTAATTTAATATCTCTTAAATACAGCTTGAGAA